>NC_057801.1:321381763-321412650 GCF_018294505.1 Triticum aestivum | reverse complement strand
TGGCGCCGGGGACGCGTCGGGGGCGGGCGTCATGCTCGATCCAGATCGAGCGAGAGGGCGAGGGGGTCGTGGGGAACGTGGGGTGGGATTAGGGTTCAGTGGGAGGGGGGCCTAAGTAGGCCAATAGGTGGGCCGGCCAGGCTAGCCCAGTGGCCAGCTGGGCCGGTTGGCCCCGGGGGAGGGTTTGGTCTTTTTCTTCTTCTTCTTTTTTGTTTGTTTTAGTTTTACTTTTTGTTATTTTTCTTTTCTACTTTACTTTAGTTCCATATTAATTTTAGTTTAGTAAAATATGACTATAGCCCCTAAAATAACGTTTCAGAACAATCCACTACTGTGAAAAGTTTTGGACGATATAAAATAGTTTAGTATTTTATAAAATACCAAAGGCGTTTAAATAGTTGTTTTTCCTACTATATAAATCATTTTAGAGTATTTAAACATTTTATAAAAGTGTGGTTTCTCAAACATAATTACCTATGCATTAGTTGGATCACTCCAAACATTTTACTTTTAATATTTGTAAACTTTTACTGTTTGATTGATTTTGAATTTGAATTCGAATCGGTTTCGAACTAACGCGAGGTTAGAAACAGTAACCGAGGTGACGTGGCATCGTTAACGCGGGATTACTGTAGCCTAATTATCCGGGTGTCACAATGGGTTAGACTAAAATGTGCTTGCCATGTGTTTCATGATGCTCTTGTTATGTTTCAGCTCTTATTTTTTATGCGAGCATCATTGAAATCATCATGCCTTGCTAAAAGGCATTAAAGAAAACCACTTGTTGGGAGACAACCCAACATTTACCCCTACTATTTTTATATGTTCACATGATTAAGCTACTGTAGAAATCATGTTTTATAGCTTTTGTTTCAATAAAGTCCCAAGTAAATCCGTTGGGATAGTGTGGATGATAGTTGACTTGATTCTGTGCAAAAACAGCAACTTTTGCACTCAGTCTAGGAATTTTAAAACTTCACTGAAACGTGCTTTTGATCTGAATTTTTACATATGATTGATATACAAATTTCCTACGTTGTCCGAATTTTTTAGAATTTTTGGAGTTATAGAAGTATGGTTGGAGTACAGATTACTACATATTGTTCTGTTTTTGATAGATTCTGTTTTCAATGCATACTTTGCTTGCTATCTACTTTCTATGGCTTATATTGCTCAATATAAATTGTGGAAATGATAAGTTACAGTAGGAATTGTGTGACAACAATTATGAATCTTGCCTTTGATAGTACCTAAGTGAATGATTTGTCTTTACCATACTAACCTATCTCACGAAGTTCCGCTAAGTTTTGTGTGATTGAAGTTTTCAAGTTTTGGGTGAGATATCAATATGAGGAGAATAAGGAGTGACAAGACCCTAATCTTGGGTATGCCCAAGGCACCCCAAGGTAATATTCAAGGAAGATACAAGCAACTAAGCTTGGGGATGCCCCGGAAGGCATCCCCTCTTTCGTCTTCAACATTATCGGTAACCACACTTGGAGCTATATTTTCATTCATCACATGATATGAGTTTTGCTTGGAGCATCATTTTATTTTATTAGGATTTTCTTGATGTTATTTAGAATAATTTTTTGCATCTCTTATTTCAAATAAAAGTGGCAAGGATAGCCTTTACCATGCTTATTTTGCAAGTATATGAGTTGCTGTTTCAAAATAGAAAGTTTGTCGCTGTTCCAAAAATTCCAAAGAAAAGTCAGAATGTGATAAAATTTTTAATTTTTATTGCACAATAAGGTATGATAAAATTTCTACAGTGTGGTAAATTTTCATAATTTTTTTAGTTAAATAAGTATGGATACTTCTTCATCCTTTACAGACTATCTTGTTTTGGCAGATTGTTGTTATGTTTGCATATGTTTGCTTGTTTAATAATTCTATTTGAGGATAGGATTATTAAATATGCAGAGGAATTTAGTATGCAATGTTGAATAATAATTTTAGTGATTTTCTACAGTAGAGAATGATAAGGTTTGCATTGATTTATAATAACTTATCTCACGAGTTCTTGTTGAGTTTTGTGTGGATGAAGTTTTTAGGAGTTAGGGAAACCGTGATATCAAAGGAATTAAGGAGACACATAAGCTCAAGCTTGGGGATGCCCAGGCATCCCAAGATAATATTGCAAGAAGTCTCAAGCATCTAAGCTTGGGAATGCCCCGGTAGGCATCCCACCTTTCTTCCTTAACTATTATCAGTTAGTATCGGTTGAGCCTAAGTTTTTGCTTCTTCACATGATGTGTCCTATTTTTGGAATGTCATTTTATTTCATTTTGCTTGCTTTTTAATAAAATACTTAGATTTTAAAGGTTTTAATAAGAGAGAGTCCTCAAATGGCAACCCATTGACTTAACTACTCGTTTGATCTTCACTTATATCTTTTTGGAGTAGTTTGTCATTTACTCTTGTGCTTCACTTATATCCTATGAGTAAATTGTTGAATGAATTGAATATCATGCCTAGTAGTAGCTTCACATTGGGTTTAGAAAGTGAAATCATTTGAAGCTTGACAATCACAATATTGGTCATACAAGCAATTCATTAATGATTAGTATAAGGAAGAGAACATTCACATGCAAATATATTATCTTAGAGATCTTCTACGATTGTGAATACCCATTAATTAGTTTCAAACTTGAGCAAATTAGTTGAAGTTTGACAAGGAAGACAACATAATGAGTTATGGTTTTGTATATTTGCATAGATGTTATATTCTTATGGATCCTCCAACATGTGGTGTTTGCCTAGGATCTTTTGCTAGCCAAAAATTCGTACTAAGTAGAGATACTACTTGTGCATCCAAAAACCCTTAAACCCAGTTTCTTGCCATGAGTGTCCACCATACCTATATATGGGTTGAATAAGATCCTTCAAGTAAGTTGTCATCGGTGCATAAAGGAAAAAACATTGCTCCTAAATATGTTTGATCTTTTATTTTAAGGGAAAACTGAGCATTATACGAACTTGTGATGGCAAAGTAATAAAAACAACGAACTGCATAATAAAGGTTGCTATCATAATGGGCAATATAACGTGACGTTCCTTTGCATTAAGAGATTGGGCATCCAAATAAAAAGCGCATGAAAACATCTGCTTCTCTCTGCAAAGGGCGTATCTTTTACTTCAGTATTAACTTTTATGCTAAGAGTCAATAGTATGCATTCTCATTTCAACCTCAATTATTCTCTAGTTGTGAAGCATCATGTGGTGGGGAAAGATCTAGGCACATATGACCAGTCAAATATATTTGATCATGCTTTATTTTTGTTGACAATTATCTCTATGATAAATGAATTGGGAGGCAAAATATTAAGCCCCTATCTTTCTCTGTATTTGATGGATGCCATTTGTTATAAGAATATGATTTGATTACTAGCAATCATGGAAGACTATATGATGATTGAGTATGTGGAGCTCTTACTTAGACTCTGTTGAATAAGTTGAATTGCAATTGTTTGGTGACTAAGAATATAGATTGTTGAGTTTCAAGAGAATTCAATGTTTGAACCTTAACATGTGAATTGATTGCTACTTTGTCATGATGAGTTTCATGAGAAAGAGTTACTTTTATGTTGCTACGAAAAGTAATTAAAATTATCATTGATCAAACTTGTGCACTATGCTAGCATTCACACTTTAGAAATTATTTCTTTTATCATTTACCTATACGAGGACGAGTAGTCATCAAGCTTGGGGATGCTGATACGTCTCCAACGTATCTATAATTTATGAAGTATTCATGACATGTTTACAACAATTTTTTATAGTTTTGGTATGATTTGCATGGAACTAACCCGGAATGACGCTGTTTTCAGCAGAACTACCATGGTGTTGTTTTTTGTGCAGAAATGAAAGTTCTCCAAATGAGCTAAAACTTTTTAACGATTTTTTTGGAACAAAAGAGACCTTCGAAGCTTCGTGGGAGGACCAGAAGAGCCACGAGGAGGGCACAACCCACCAGGGCGCGCTTGAGGGGCCCGGCTTGCCCTGGTGGGTTGTGCTCACCTTGAGGCCCATCTTCGTGTGAAACCAACTCTGAAAAATCCTATAAATAGAGAAACCATCTGAAATAATCCTAAATCAGAAGTTTCACTGCCGCAAGCCTCTGTAACCACAAAAAACAAATCAAGACCCCATTCCGGCACCCTGCTGGAGGGGGAAATCATCACCGGTGGCCATCTTCATCATCGCATTGGACACCATGATGAGGAGGGAGTAGCCCACCCTCGGGGCTGAGGGTTTGTACAAGTAGATGTGTGTTTAATCTCTCTCTCTCTCTCTTGTGTTCTTGAGATTTCACGATCTTTACGTATCGCGGGATTTGTTAATATAGTTGGATCATTTGGTGTTTTCCCCTCTCTATCTTGTTATGATGAATTGAGTCTTCCCTTTGAGATTTCATTCTTATCGGATTGAATACTTTATGGATTTGAGAGCACTTGATATATGTCTTGGATATGAATACCCGTGGTGACAATGGGGTATTTTATTGATTCACTTGAGAAATGTTTTTGCACTCAACTCACGGATTTCCGAGTGACATTGGGGTAATCTATGCATAGGGGTTGATGCACATTCTCGTCTATTGTTTCTCCGGTAGAAATCTTGGGGAACTCTCTGAGGTTCTTTGTGTTGGATTAAGTATTATGAATATGAATTTGCTTTTGTGTTATTTTAGTACGAACTCTTGATAGATCGATAGGAAAGAATAAATTAGTGATATTTTAGTACGAACTCTTGATAAATTGATCAGAAAGAATAACTTGGTGTTATTTTAGTATGAACTCTTGGATAGATCGATCGAAAAGAATAGCTACAAACAATTTCTTCTTATGTTCTCCGCTAGATAAGAACTTTGGGGTGATTCTTCAACGCATGTTGAGGGATGGTTATATTATCCAATTAGATTAGCATTGTTGATAGATTGCACTAGCGAAAGTACGGACCGTAGGCCTCATTTTCAAGCATTGCATTACAGTTTGTGCTCCGTTTTATCAATTGCTACCTTGCTGTTTTTTATTATTATTATTACAAAAATCAATATTGATAGAAGTGGTAGCAGGGTTGTTTGAGAGATACCATCTTCACCCTACGCCTCCCATAGATTGATAAACCATGGGTCATCCACTTGAGGGAAAATTGGTACATTCCAACAAAACTCCACGCTTGGAGGCCGAACATGAGTCTACAAGAATAAAGTTGCGTAGTAGACATCAAATATCGATAGAAGTGGATTTGGAGAGGTCATAACTTTATTTAATGATGAATCCAATATTTTGGAAGAGGTCTCAATTGATTATGACAACAAAGTTGCTATCTATGATGATTATGGTGATGACATGTATGCTATAAATAGTAATGATAATCATGACACTTGTCAACATAATTTTAATGTTCAATTTGATTATGTCAATCAAGTATCTCATGATAGTTATTTTTTTTAATTTTCTCCCACTATTACGAAGGAGAATAAATTTGCATATGCACAGAGTAATAAATTTATATGCTTGTGGATCATGAAAAGAATGCTTTATGTGATAGTTGTATTGTTGAATTCATTCATGAAATTATTATGAGAGAGGAACTTATGCTTTTACATATCTCAAATCCTTTCTCTGTGTTGAAAGTCTTGAAGTCACACTACAAAAAAAATACACTTCCGTGATGATATGTGTTTGTCACAGTAGGTCGCATTTTTTGTCATGCATGTACATCCATGACAAATTTATGACAGAATCAAGATAGTCATACCTGTGCTATCGTAGAAGTGTTCCATGACATTACCAAAATTATCATCACGGAAGTGTCCACTTCCATGACGATAAATCGCGCGTCACAGAAGTGCTTTCGTCAAGGGTGACAAACACGTGGCATCCACCGTAACGGAACGCCGTTAAGCTATCGGGTCGGGTTTTGGATCCGATAACCCGTTAACAGCCCCGACCAATGGGGATTTTCCACGTGTAAAATCATCATTGGCTGGAGGAAACACGTGTCTGCTCATCATTGGGACAAATGTCATCCACTCATTGGACGGAAGGCGCCTATGATACATCGACACGTGGCATGGCCCAACAGAGGCCCATTCCTGTGAAAAGGCCGGCCCGTTTGACTTAGTCAAAATGTGGCGGGCCGGCCCATGGAAAGCCTGTTAACGGCCTGTTCGCATATAGCCCATTTACAGCCCGCTAACCCAAGGCCCGTTACGCCCTATCCAAATTAGGCCCAGTAGCGTCATCTGGGCCACCCAATATGATTCCAGCCTGTTTTCACTTCTGGCCCATGTATGGCCCATGACGGCTTTTGGCCCATATGAGGCCCTATGTAACTCTTGGCCTATTAACGGCCCGTGGTGAAACTGGCCCATAATGAACAGTGTATCACTTTACACCCATTAATGGCCCGTGGTGAAACTGGCCCGTAATGAACAGTGTATCACTTTATACCCATTAACGGCCCGTTATTCCGTTGGGCCGTTTCCAGCCCATGTTATCTTTCGGCCTTCTCGGAGCCCATTTATTCTTGGGCTCATTTCCAGCATTTGTTTACTTACGGCCCATTACTATCATTTCCTGCTTGTGGGCCAAATTCAGCCCGTGGTTACAGTCGGCCCGTTTGTGGTCCGTTAATATGTTGGGCCGTTTTCATAGCGTCATGAAATACGGCCTATTAACGATGGCCCGTTATGGTCGGCCCATGAACGGATGATTCCAACTCTAGCCCGTTTACGGCCATAATGCGGCATGTTATTGGCCCATGTTATCATACTGCCCGTATAAGGCCCATTGATGATACGGCCCGTAGAAAGCCCATTGTTTCTACAGCCCTTAGAAGGCCCATTGTTTCTATGGCCCGTAGAAGGCTCACAGTTTCTACAGCCCGTAGGAGGCCCAGTGTCACTACAATAAATATTAGCCCATGGTTATTGTAGCCTAGTTCTAAAAAATAGGTTATTGCAGCCACTAGCAAACCGCGGAAAAAGAACTGCAATGACTACAAGTAAACAAATAAACAAGACAACAAGGAAATAAATAAGCAAGCAACTTACGCTAGGCTATCACGGCTATCACATATTACATCCACTGGGCATCAAAGTTCGCCACCAGTGCAAATAAACGCGCCGACAAAAGAATATACAAAACTGAGAGCACTTTAGAAGGCACTAGGTCTGGCCGGGAAGGGCCCCCCAAATAGCTGAAGAAGCTGAGTAGACCTCAGTTGTGTCAATGATATATGCATCAACACTAGATTTAAGGCTTGATGGTGCGCACGACAGTCCTCTGACATCTTCATTGCATCTTTGACTTCAAGTCAGAGCTGAGCTGAAGCAAGCCTTTCCGCTTTAAGTTGAGACTGAAGAAGTCGAACTGATTGAGGCAACGACTGCACAGAGGTTGTCTCACACCTACTGGTGAGTAGCTTCAACTCACTGTCTTCATCAAGACAGGACCTTGGGGTCATCTCGCTGTCCACAAGATGGTTTGGCTCACTATCTTCCCTAAAGTTCTGCCTGGTGTAAGAGATACGACTCTGAATGAGAAACAAGGAGACACGTAAAAGGTTTCACAATTATATAAGCAAATAAATGGATCTGTTCTGCATAAGGAATGTGTTTTTACAACTACAATTTGAAACTGGCAGTTGTTGCAAACATCCAATCAGATGTAAACAGCAAAGCAAACAGCAGTGGATGAAATGATGCCTATCCAAATCTATACTAGAACAAAGTTTGAATGCTTGAGAAGGATGAACTTACATTACATGTTAACACAGGTTGGACAAAGCCCTTCTCCATGTTGATGGAACGATAATTCAATAAATTCCCCAAAGAAAATTCTTTATAAGCGTTGCCATTATTCTACATTTTGCGAAGAGTAAATATAGATCAAATAATATTGGAAGAAACAGAGGATAATGAAGCTTAGGTGCAGACTGGTGATACATAATCAAATAGCAATTAATTAAGTACAGCGTTACAAGGCAAAAGGGAGAGAGGTACTGACGAGAGCAATGCAGAGCCCATTATTGTTTTGAGACCGTATGATCCTTTGAGCAAGGAGATTCATCTGAAATTAGTTTGCATACAAGAGAGAAGGTAAGGCACAAGCAGAAATTTAGGAGTTCAAATTTTGAATTGATATCATAGACAGTACCTGACGCTGGGCTCCTAGCAGTTCTAATAGGGGTTTGGCCACTGGAGTAGGGGTAAAGTGTGGTACAGTTGGGCCTGTGTTTTCTGTGGCTGCTGGTCTATCTGATTTAACAGGTATCACTACCTTTTCCAAATACCTAGTTTGTACTCCTTGAGGATCTGCACTCACCCTCTTCCTTTTGGACATCTATTACGAAAGAACAACATTTGACTAGAAAAACATAGTGTGACGACACATGAAATAGGTACATAAAATGGATAGGTATGGCATATAATCATATATGATGCTTAAACTAAGCAGATGGTGTAACAAAGTAGAAGTAATGCAAGAGGTCAGATGCAAAATATGTGCGACCAATACAACTTTGCAAAGCTAGAGCAAGCACCTTGATGGGTGAATAAGATAGGCCATCCTCCACCATGCCAAGTTTGTTAGCCAGTGGATCGTTCCGAAATATTCCTCTCATGCGCCCATTCTCATATTCATTTTGATAATGTTCAATATCTGACATGCATGAAAACATAAAAACAAGTGAGATTTTTTTTGTAATGCAGAAGTGATTCTAATCCAATACTGCCTCCCTGTAAACCTCTTTGTGCTATCTCTATAATTCTTTTAAAAGATGACATGCATGCTGTAATTTGTTATGTGCATTAATATAATGTGGCCTACTACTCAAAATATCAGAGCTCCAGAAGTGATGACACTTCGCAAATGATAGCTTCAACATATAGTAAACAAGAACAAGTCGACCTGACCTGACAGATTCAAAATATACTAAGGGAGCACAACTCGACCTGACCAGTCGACCGCAAGAAAAGAGTATCATCTTAAAGAAGAGCAGAAGAGCAAGCAGATTAAAGATATTACAAGTCTTTCAATACAATGTCGGTTGGCCACCCATGATGAACCAGAGCGCACAGAGAAATACTATTCTTTCTAGTCTCTCCATATGTGGCTCACATGCATTTCGAAACTAAAGTAGGAACATTTAGCTCACCAATTAAACATCTCTCAGTTTTACTAATATCAGCAATAATATCATATATGAATTTGTACAACTAAGCTTGTTTAGCTCGATGGTTTGAGCAGTGCTATTACGACACGAACCACGTAGGCTGATTGTGGTCATCATAAAATGGGGAAAACATAAGCATGATGAGTACAGTGTTGACTGTGGCAGTGGGATGGCAGATTTGAAGCTACAAACCGCGCAAAGGGTAGTTAGCAACCGATGTTTCCTTTGAAATAACAACTAAGATTTGGTATGGACAAGAAAGTACGGTCAACAAGTGACAAAGAAATGCAATTATTCTGTCTCTCTATATGTCGCGACATGCATTTGGAAACTCAAGTGGGACCTTTAGCTAACCAATTAAATGTGTCGGTTAACTAATATCAATATCATATCACAATCATATTTGAACAACTAAGCTTTCGAATTCTGAGTGTTGTGTTGTTTAGCTTGAAGGGTGGAGTAATGCCAGTACGACAGAAAGCACCTACGCAGATCATAGTAGAGTAGACAAAAAGGGAAAACCCTAAGCATCAAGAGAAAAATCAGGAAAGTGAAACTAGCTGGACCAGTGGGTGGCGCACATGCTTTTCGAAACGAATATAGGAACATTAGGTGAACAATTAAACGTTCTCTGTTTTAGTGATATGAGCATCATATCAGATTCATATTTCAACACGTAAGCTTTGGGTTGAGGTCTTGAGGAGCAGTTCTAGCACGACACGAAGCACCTACGATGATGGTAGTGAATATAAAGGGGGGAAACCATAAGCTTTATGAGTATAGTGCCCGTGCCATGGCGGATCTGAAGGTGCAAACCGGACAAAGCTACTTTGCAACCAATGTTTGCTTTCAACTAGCCACTACGATTTGGTACGGACAAGAAAAGTACAGTAAACAAATTACGATCTATTTTCCGGGTGAGATCAATAACTTAAGCACATATGGAAGAGTACCACCTCTCTTGCAACGCCGTGTAGGCCTATGCTGATACGTTGAGGGTGCTGCGAGTGCGATGGCTGTCGGCGGCGGGGAAGAAGACTTTAGACGGCAGACGGCCGGGTCGGGGGATATATCTTGTTGCCGTGGATGAGGCGGTCATAGGAGCGGCAACGGCAAGGTGGAAACGGCAAGGTGGACGACGGCGCCAATGAAGCGAGAGGAGGCGATGAAAGGATCCTGGTCCAGCGCCGTGGATGAGAGACTTCCATCTCTTCCAGTGGACGACGGGGTAGGGCTAGCGGCGCCGACAAGGTGGAGGATGGGGTGGCGGACGGAGGAGGATGGCCGCAGTGCGGAGGTTGTCGTGCCGCCGACGGTGTATGAATGGGGAAATGGAGGGGAGGGGGGATCTCAAACTTTGGGACGCGCTTCTCTGAAATGGGGGAAAGTTACGAACTTATCCCCCGTTTAAAATTTCGGACATCGCGTCCGTTGGGGATAGGACGGTAATCTCGCATCTCCCAAATATTTGTCGGTAACTATTTCAGGCGAGGAGAGGGTGTTTTGCCGCCCACGGTTGGCGCCCACGGTGTATGAACAGGGCTGACAGGTAGGGAGGTTGTGTCACGTCTGATGGAAGTTACACATCTGCCCTTATTTAAAATATTAGCCTACATCAATTTCGGACGAGGAGAGTTTGTTTTGCCGCCCACCGTGTATGAATGGGGAAATGGAGGAAGAGACACATGTCTTTCGGACGATCTTGAATCAAATGTGTTTTGCCACCCACGTTTGGCGCCCACCATGTCTGAATGGGCTCAGAGGCCGTCGTGTCACGTCTGATTGAAGTTACTAGTCTACCCCTATCGACAGCAGTGTAAATCCGGTTAATAAGGATGTAAGTGTCAGGGGTAGATAGTAATTTCCATCTCACAAACACTTGCTTCGGGCAGCCCTCAAATTATAGTGGGTGTTTAGCCGCTTCGTTCAAAACTTGGGAGAATTAGCATTCACGTTTGCCCTGGGACCTGGCAAACTAAATTCAAATCCAATTTGTATTCGATTACGAATATCCACAGATAATTATATGTTTTGTTATTTATTTCTTCAACACCACAACAAAGATTTATTCCACCTTTATATATGATTATGATTTAGAAATGTCGTGATCTTCGAATTCAGTAGGTTGGATACACTATGATTCAAACAGTTATTTCATCCAATACAATATGCTCACACAAAAAACAGTTCACCTTATGTCAATCATACAAGTACTGAGGATTACCTCGCCTAAAAAATTCGGATCATTACAACACATGGACAACATGGAATTCCGGACAACATAGGGGGTCTTGCAACATAATCCATTCAGAGACATGACACAACATGCAAGTACAATAATGTAATGACAATTTCAACTGGTATCTAAAGAAGAATCGAGATTACCTTGGGCTTCAAATAGCAGAAACAGCAGGACCTCCTCCGTCTTCATATGCAACATTCTTACTTCCTCCAATTCTTGGGCTGCTTGCATAATGCGTGCCGCTAATTCCGTAATTTCCAGCCTCAAGATAAATATTACCTCATTCATGGCAGCCACACCATCTCTTTCTGCCTCTAGTAGAGCCTCAAGCACTATAATATATGTGCTTAAACTGCTCTCCGGCGATGTTGCCTCTGAACTACTACCATCTGGTAACATGGATGGCGCACTGCTTCCACAAATAGATTATGGGGTTGTACATTGTGTCCTAGTGTGAACGGCATCCTGAAAGGTTTCCGCTGGACATAAGTAAGAGATAGTTATCGTATGATCCAGGCAGTAAGCTTACATGGTAAACGATGGACGAATTATTGCCGAGTATGGAAAACTATATTTGAATGGTTCGAAGCAGCATCAGCCGGAAAAAAATTAAAATGGTAAGATGAAACTAGGGATGTAAGTGGCAAATAAACGACATCCGCCAGTCCCATCTAGTTAGTTTTTGCTACCTCCCTAGTTCATTTTCCTCAAAAAACAAAAACTCTTTTGAACTATCATACCACTAGTGGACTTTAATCGGGATTAAACGGGACCCAGTTGACATCCCTAGTTGAAAGGGAGTGTACAACTGCTATATTTAAGTTGCCAAGGCATCTAAGCAGTTGAAATAATCTGAGAAAGCACTTAACAGTGTGGCCTCATATAAACTACGAAGACGGTCTTGTCATGAAGTTGAGAGAAAAAGTTAAGGACTCAAATGAAATAGGCATGCATTTCTTTACGATAGTACAGCAGGCACTGCTGACATATTGGCCAACTCAGGTATAGCGTAACAACAAACAAGCATTTGAATCAAGCAATACAGAAAAGCAGACAACTGAACTATTTGTAATTCGGTAGGATTACACATTGAGGGCACAAGCCAAGAAAGCAGCCCACTCGCATTACATTTCACATGTACTAAAACACATTGGCTTACCATATGTTGTTGTGAAGCCTAGCTGCTGTTGCAATGTTCTTTGAAAATATCATCAGCATCCCCTGATTGCAAATCTAGTTGTTGTAGTTTATTCTGCACCATCTATTTAGGTAAAATTAATTTTAATCACATGCACTGGTCCAAATTGATCATCAATGGTTCATCTAAACTAATGAAAGAAGGGTGTGTGCATACACGACAATATATCTGCTTCCCTCTATTTTTATGCTTGTTCGAGGTGCCAGCCCCAAAAGAACAAATATTTTGCTTGATGGGGTTGGCAGCTCCATAACTAATAGAAGCATCAAATTAGTCATGCAACTTGGGAAGATCAAGAACACACAAACAAGTAATGAACAGAGGCTCGGAGCAGTGATGTAATAGCTAGCATCAGAAAATGTAGGGTAAAACAAACAAAAAGCAGCGGAACCACATGCTAGTTTGCTGATGTGTAATTAAGCATAGAGAACATTAACCAGTCTGATGGAACCAATAGGTGGCATCAGAACAAAACTAAAGCATATTAACTATATGTGCACTGGTATGTAATTTAGCACATGTAACATGTTCACTGCCAGAAGTATGGCCCTACAGGTGCAAGCAGAATAACGCATCTCATGAAAAACTGAATGATGCCCTGAAGAAATTCAAAGGTGCGGTGCTTATGCTAGGAAAGTGAATGTAGGCACCGGCCGTTGGATGATAGTACCTGATTCTCGGTGGCGTATGGGTATCATTGTCATACTTGATAGCTAAGGATCATCGATGGTGCTCGTGTTGCGGTTGAGTTTGGGCCGGCTGTCACCGTCGCTGAAGCGGCTCCGATGCTACGGTTGTGGCGCCTGTGGACATACAAGAAAGCTCATCTGTGGTAAGTGAACAGTTGCACGATAAATAGAAAAACTGAAGGAGTACAAATCGAAATAACCTGATGAGGCTGCGGCGTCGGTAAAGCAGGGCCGATGGAGTTGAATATGGTGTTCGTGGAGCGGGTCCGGTGCAGTGGACGAAGGCTTCGGCGGGCATGTTGTACAGTGCTTTTGGTGAGGCGGATCTGTTGCCGAGGACGAGGGCTTGTATGAAGGGCCAGCGAAGGGGCGGACTAGGGAGTCAGTGAAGGGCCTACGTTGTGGTGGACGAGAGCACCGGTTAAGCAGATCCGATGCGGTGGACCATGATGGCGATCAAGGAGATCTGGAGCGGCGGACAAGCTAGTCGCTGAAGCGGCTCTGGTGAAGTGGTGAGTTGGCAGTTGGGGGTTCCAAGGTGCGGAAGGTAGATCCGGCGGGGTGTGAGGTCCACCGCTGCGGCGGAGGACTAGATTCGCCGGCTTGCCGTGGTTGGGGGGGTTGGGGAGGGGAAGGGGAGGGGCTCTGGGGAAGAATGTTGTGGGCAAAGAGGGGAAAACAATGGAGTTACCAAAGCAGCCCTTTTCCGTTCATGTGGCAGGGGTAAAACAGGAATATCGCAGGGCTAAACTTTTGGGCGCGTGATATTTCAATGTGAGCGGGAAGTTTGAAAGCTTTTGGTGCCTAAAATTATAAGTATTCTGCTCTCGTACGGCCGACTATGATATCATGGCCGACAATTTGTTTGTTTTGCACGCAAAAAAATGTGCAAGTTTTGAAAATCAATGTCTCCAACTCGAAACTTAGATCGTCCATTCAATTCAAATATGGATCATTGAGCTACTACAAGCAAATACCATCATACGGTCCAATTCAAATGAAATTCCAAATGTGTTTATCCTAAATATGATGACAAAAGCAAAAATGTGTATGTGCATGAATAAAGTGAATGATTATAAAGTTTGAACATGCCTGTATTTGTATATCTCTAGGTTTGATATATGAATTTGAAATCACGAAATTCTGGCTTAAAAAATGTACCTTCGTTTAAATGAATTACAAAAGCTAATGATGGAGTCGAATTCCAAAATTCCAATCTTAGGTTTGTAACTCTGGTACATCAAGGTATATCATGCATGTTCAAAAGTATCGTTATCTCATAGAACAAACTGTGAAACAAATTGATCAACCATGAGTGCACAATATCTCAATTACGCTAAAGTCCCTCAAATATAGACACCTCACTCTTTATCTAAAGTCAACCCCCCCCCCCACCCACCACCACCACACACACACACACATAGAGAAGTCGTTCTCTCCCCCAGACACCAACACACGAGCACATTAACACCCTCTCTCTTGTAAAGTCCGGACCCCAACATAGGTATCTATCACTTTGTCTCCCTGGCATGCACACATATCTTCCCTCACTCTCTAGGTCTCCCGCTATCTCTCTTACCCAGGCACACGCACTATGTAGAGTGTATATTTCCCATACACACAAAACGTCGCCCCAAAACGTCTATCTCCCTAGTTATGTGGTTCTCGCGCACTCACCTCACACACCACCCCACTGCAAACAAGCACACTTTGTCTCCTTATGCACCACTCTCCTCTTTCTATCTCTCCCACATGCGGACCTGCCCCAGCTCCTTCCCTGTATACATATATGTCGTGACTCTTTGCATAGCTCCCTAATGTATAATCGTTCTCAATTTCGCACATTGTTCTCTACACCATCTATTGAAGTCCCTATCACACACACGATGACTTGCTTCCCCTGTGTCTCCGTTCATAGGCCAATTTCGGACAACATCTACATTGTCTCCCTATCTATACGCCATTTATGGACACAAACGACCCCTCTCGCCCCCTCTTGCCCTCTCTCTCTCTCTCTCTCTCTCTCCGTTGCCAGCTCTCTCTTTCTCTCGCTCTAACACCCCTCTCCCACACACACACTCGATGTCTCTTCCAAATAGTCTGCTCCCCCCGCCCACACCCGTGCTATCTCGCTACTACACATGTCACACCATTCCCCCTTCCCTTATACTAGGTTTACATCATCAGTGGTCTCTCTACTCCACATACACTCTCTCCCTGTCACACACAAACGCGTGCACAAACACACACAGACACGCACAAACACCCATTTATCTGGATCCTCGTCTCACCCCATGTCTGCATGTGTATCTCACACACTCACTCTCTAATTATGTATATGTGTCTCCACGTTACACAACACAAAGCCCCATGTACATGTCTCTCTCTATCCTCCACACACATAGACACAAAGAATCTGTTATTATCATTGCCTCAGTCTCTAACATATCGCACACGCACACTGTCTCTCTCTCTCTCTCTCGCAAACACGCTCAACAAGGGTTTCCCCGTGAATAACTTACCGTCTACTCATCAACAGTCGTGGCAGTACGGCGAACATGAGATGTTAAAAAGAATAAATCTACACGTGCTTAGACCACCTAGTATGACTACTAGGACTAGAGCAAGCCAAAAAGCGCACCGCCGTCACCCCCTCCTTGTCGGCGACGGGAAAATCTTTGTTTTACACAGTCGAGAAGTCATTGTGCTAAGGCCCCACATGCCGAGGTGTTGAATAGAATGTAGATGCTAGTTTACAGAAGCAAGTATCGATAATACGTTTGTATCTCCATACTTATATTTCTTCTTTTATAAAAAACCAAGTTGGTGATGATGGTACGTGTGCCATCTTGCAATATAGATCGTCTGATCTATATCTGACGGATGGAAATTAAACTAAAAGATACCCGCACCCCTCTCCACATTTGCAGACAAGGCCTTCCCTCGTTCATCCTTATCTCCAACGAACCTCATTGTTGAGCAATTAAGAAAGGAAGCCTCTGGAACAAACTGGCCTAGTGGCCGCTGCCGGCGTCGTCAATCCCCATGCCTCTGCTCAGTCCGACCACCAACCACCACCACACCCAACTCCTCTTCACCTTAACTCATATTTCTCGAGATATCATTAGTTTTTACACATGGGATTACTGCCGCAAGGGTCAATCACAGCAAGTGTTTATATAAAAAAATGCATCTTGATGTTACCTTAATGCACGGATCTTGCTAGTACTCCTACACAAGACTAAGTTGGTGATGTTGGTGTGTCTGCCATCCGTCGTTTCTGACCATTAGATCTACATCTAACGATTGTGAGGTAAGTTGTTGCCTTTTCTCACCAACATCCCACTTGTCTACCAATTTGCAAAAAACCCATAATTAGTATCTTAAAACCAACCACATCCCTCCCTGACCTCACCAAAATAGCCCAAGGAATATATTATAATTGAAACATAATATATCTCTAGTGACATACGTATATCAAAATTAGGGTGTTTTGTACCAAGTTTGTGAATAAATATTATTCTAATTATGATTCGTTGCAATGGACATGAACATTGCTAGTATTTCCAACCATGTATTTTTTTCTAGTATTCCATAATTTCGAGTTTTCCATCAAGATATTAGTCACTCATGGTTGATATTTACTTTCAATCATGTACACATATGCACTATGTAACTAGCCTTGCTTATTGGCTTCCAAAGCTTAACTTTCACTCCTACTTACAATATGTAGAGTATTTAACAAAAAACTACCACTTTCAGCCAGCCCTAGGAAGAATCTATTGTACAAAAAATAGCAAAAACATACCCAAAATTTCTTAATCCACACCAAAAACTACTACCTAGTACTCCTACCGATTAGGTTTGTTTAAACCCATTTCTGACTGGGTTGGCCCACACGTCTGTGCTGACGAGGCAGCTTAAACCAACACATTTTGTTTGACCGTTGACACGAGGGACCCACATCTGACCTTCTATCCTGTTATTCCCCCTCAAATCATTATTTTTCCTGAACATTACTTCAAACAATATTGATGTGTGTTCGTCGGTGGCGCCGGTGATGAGCGAGTTGGCCGCCGCTCCGCCGGATGGGACGGACGCCGCGCTGGCCTCCGCACGGGTTGGCAGGCTGGCCCGAGCGTGACTCATGAGCGAGCAAGCCGCCACGCTGGCCTTCGCTCGAGCCAGATGGCTGGCCTGAGCGCGGCGTGCGTGAGCAAGCCACCGCCCTGCCGTGCCAATCTAGCTAGCAAACCTTGCAGACAAGCAGTTGGACGGAGCTATCTTGGCTAGCTAGCGGCCGCGAGCGCCGGACGGAGATGGCATCCGGGCTGCCGCAACATGGGCTCCGCACCGCGGCGGTTTTGACCTCGCCTTCTGCCGACGGTGGTAGCTGCGTCCCATGGCCGAGGATGACTAGGTGGACGGGCCGGAGGTAGGAGGTCACTCGAGGATTTTGGTTGGTAAGAGCATGTACAATGGTTGATAAGGTAGTCTTATCTTAAGTCTGCCATGTATGCAAGTGGTAGTAGTTTATTGGCATTTTAATGGGTTCTTGCATTATTAGGGGCTTCTTGTAAGGAACAATGTACGTGCTACTATCGACAAAAGGTGATTATAGGTTGCGTTGTACTCCAACGAGTACTACTAGTGGTCGCGGGAGTGTATACCTCGTTTTGTGGGTTCGATCCCGGCCGAACACATGGCGGCCTTTTTAAAAAATAGTACTACTACACTTTGTTGTGAGCCTATATTTTACACGGGTAGTTTGAGTTTTGAAGTCAAACGGACGTGCGGCCCCACAATCTGGGTGCACTGGACAGCCTAGCCACGTGAACGGGTTTTCCTTCCCAGCATCCCGTGGCTCGCGTGCTCGCCCTAGCCGCACCTCACTTGCAGCTTCCTCACCAGCTAGTAGCATATTTAAACTAGCGCCTCCTAATTAAGCCCGAGGAGCCGGAAAAGCCTGGCGGGGCATTGGGAACTATGCAATATGGCTATGTATGTAAAGTGATGTACTACTAGTACTCTGTAGCCTGTGGCATTGCACGCATGGACTTCACTCCATTATCAGCTCTACTATAAAAGAAATTCCTCTTGACGTGTTTTTTTTGAAACGGAGGCAAAAGCTTTGCTTCATCTCATTCATAAAGAAGGAACTACTAACAAAGTTCGACGAGATCCATTACACCTCCACAAATGGAAGTGAAAAGCCTAGTCTCGCTGTATCAAATAACTCAAATGTTCTGCCCCCGCAGACCACAGTAACCATCGCTGATAAACAGGCTGCTAGTGTGTGCGTGAGAGGAGCGGCAGAGTAGGCCAGCTACTCCTACGTGAGAGGAGCGGCTGAATATAGCACCAAGAGTACCCACTAGGCCACTACGCAGGTGTACTTCCCCTGCATTGATAGTACAGCGATGGTTCTAGAGAACAGTAGTACCCTCCACTTCCAACTCTAGCTCCTTGGCCCTGAGATTTAAGAGTTCAAAACTGGTGCACTATACTAGACTAGACTAGAAGTACAGTACATCGCACTAATACTCGTAGTTGAGAAAAGTAGTACTGGTACTACTACAGTACGAGTACGTACTCCTCCGTCATATAATGTAAGACGTTTTTTGACACTAGTTGGCATGTACAAAAAATGGCAAAAATGTACCCAAAATTTCTCAATCCACGCCAAAAACTACTACCTAGTGCGAAAATTTTCTTACTAGTGCTATTATTTACAGTATAATGCAATCCCATAACGTTCCATAATGCTAGTACTAGTAGTAAATAATAGCCTCACCCCTTCGCTGAGGAACAATCTACAGTTGGAAGGGAGGCCCTGCGGTTACTATGCTCTTATCTCCTCCTCGCCAGTTCCCCTCCCCTCGAAGAGAAGGCAGTTCGTCGCTGCTCCCATGGATTCGCCAGGCGGTTCTTCTCCTCGTCGGGGCTGGGAGACCTTGGACAACGATCCTCTAGGAGAAATCGCACGCCGCTCCGACGTCCTCACCGCCGCAAGACTCGGTGCTTCCTGCACCAACTTTTTCAAGACGCTGCTTAAACAGGTTTGGGAAAAGGCCATGCTTGTTGGTCTTCCATGCGTCCTCGAGGAGAAGGTTCTTCTATGGGACAATCCTTCGAACAGTCCACCGCTACCTGGCCATGGTTGCACGTTGACTCCGCTAGAGTTGCCGACGTTGAGAGGTAGTCGGATTTTGTCCGATGAGCAGGTCAGTAATGGAGTTTGATCATGTAGTACTTAGTTATTCCATTTCCATCCCATAATTTCTCCGCTGCCCACCATCTTATATATAGGTCTGGGTCGGTGCCAACGAAGATTGTCTTGCATACCTCCAGCCGGATACCACCATCATTTTGCACAACATCCACAGCAGTGCGACCGTTCCGGTAGACCCCTTCTCCACCATTGGGATCGGCCTTCTGGACTGGCTGGGCTTGAATACGTATGATGATGCCTACATGAGATTGAAGAAGATAGAAATTGCGGATCCGCCGACAAAGCGACGCGGCTACGACGATTACTATATCATCGCGGTGTTCGACATAAGGATTGCCATCAATGCAAGACGCAGTAACGGCAGAGGCTCGCGCATGTTGGCAGCGGCAGATTTGTACCCCTACACGTTCGAAGACGCCGTGGGCCATCTAGGCCGCATCTTCGCGGTGACAAGCTAGAGGACTTGTTTCATCTGGTTGCCATCCTATGGTATGGGAGATTACAAACGGAATGCACAAACCATCATTTGCATCCCTAACGGTACTCCATTATTTTGCAGGGACCAGTCATTCCCCGGTCAAAATAAGATCGCCGATCCTGGATGTGCATTTGCATCCGCGATTCGGTCTAACCTGGAACATTGTAGCTGACTTTGGCATATTGGGATCAACTATCTTAGCAGTCGTTACCCATGGTACCACTGATGTGCAACATGGTCACACAATCTACCACGATCGGACCGTCACCATCTACCCAGATATTCCATTTTTTAACCCTCTCGCCTTCTCTTTCATTGTTGTACTAGTAGTATACTTAGTACTACTAGTAGGAGTACTTTTTACCTTGGAGGATGCATATAGCTAGCTGGGCCCTTGAAGACTTGAACCCACTAGCTGCCACCATTTTTGTTTTTCCATGTCTTACTATATCATCCATGTAGCCAAGAGTGGCTATATATAATAAGCCGGTTATTTTACTTCCTCTATACCGAAGTAGTACTATTTGCTGCATAGTATTACTGACCGCCATATTTGAGCACAACATTATTATGCATGGACCTTGACTATGTATGTCACCATGTGTCCAGATCTTGGATGCCGCGTGTACTAGATGAACGGCGCTGAGTTCGACCCCCGTGATGCTACGTGGGTGCTGAGGAACACTCTTGGAGAGTACTCACTTTTCATCGGGGACAGCTACCCCATTGTGAAGCGGATGCCACCTTCCGTGCACGACACGGAAGGCCTGTCGTTCATGAAGCATGGTTGTGTCTTCATTGCGCACCGCTGGATGAACGACATGCTGGGACACGCTATCCCTGATTTATGCCGCTTCAGCTTGGATGAGTCTCCATCGTGTGGAACCGGACTAGAAAGCTGCGACAATGATTCCCGTTGCCCACCGCTATGGATCATGCCATCCATGAAGAACACCTGGGACTGGAACCTGGAGTAGGACATGCATGTAGCCCATCTATAACGTGTAAGTGGAGTACGGTAATTGTGAACGGTAGCGCTGTGAATATATGTAGACTAGTCGTGCACAAATTTATCACATGAATTGGAGATGAACTTGTGTGGCATACTAGCATTTGTCCTTTAGAATTTATTACTAGTAAATGTGTTATGTGTACGTGCAACTTGTGTGGTTGTTGCACGGGCTCCAACACGCTCTTGGAGAAAAAAGGTGGCACAGCTTTGGATATACGTGACGTGGCGGCATCATACAGTAGCATCGTTCGCTATAGTTGTAGTACACTCCTACTAGGACGACAACTCCTATAAAAACTTGCGCTTGGCTCTTTGCCTCTTCGGGAGGTTGAACAGTTCGTACTCGTGTGAACCTTGCACTTGCCTCTTCACCTCTTCTGATGGTCCAACAATGATGATACTACAGTACAATATGCTTCTGGCAATCTGACACTGATTGAACTGTTGCACGTCCACCGCGAGGGCGAGGGCGAGGGCGAGGGAGAGGAAGAGGGAGAGGGCGCTGTAGTCAAAACCCTCTCCTCGTCCTGCGAACCACCGCGCGCGTGGGCGAGGGAGAGGCATAGTAAGCAAGCTTCTCCTCGTTCGGCGAGTTTACGGGACACATCAAAGCCGTACTAGTACTAGTAGTAGTCCATACTGCGTCCTTTCCGATTAATATGGCTTAACTTGAAACGAGAAAAATACACTGGCGGTCAACGTATGTAACAATACGCTCTTTACGGTCACTATATATAGTTTTGCGTCGATTATATGATCACTAGCTCATCGTAGAGCACCGTATTGCACCCTACTGACCGGCCACATAGTCGACGTGGCACTTTGTTGATTGGTTAAATTGTCACCTGGTTTCTGGGTCCCACCTGTCAGTTGGTGGAGCAAAGAAATCAGTTAAACAAAACTTTACGCAGGCGCCACACGAGTCCAACCCTTGCGCCCGAACCGCCCTGGCTGTGTATGTGAGTGCATGCACGTATCCTCCCTCGGCCTTCCAACAAAGAGTGTACATCAACTATAAAACAAAGAGTGTAGTAGTACATGATGTACATCTACGCTTCCAATGCATTTAGCCTTTAATCTAAATCGATATTGATTGACTAATGCACCAACTTGTGCTGTAGGTATAGGCTACATGTCTATCCTTAATTACAGCATGCAACGGCCTTCATTTAATCTTCTTATCTCAATGGTCGCATGCACACATAAGTCTGCTACTTTTGGGAATTAATTATACCCTGGTCAATGTGTAAATCTCTAAATGTACAGTCTTTCATGGACGTAGGGAGTAGGTTGAGAACTTGAGCATGAGCGTGTGTGTTGCGTCGTGTGCTGTGTGCCGCATGGGTGCGTGAGTGTTGTGTGTGTCCATGTGGAGTACGTGTGAGTGTTGCATGTTGCATGCATGCATGCATGCATGGGGCTTACTCCCTCCCATTGACATGTTCATATTTCAAGCTTCCTCTGTTCCCTCCATATGGTGATACTCCCTCTGTTCCCAAATACTCCAGTATGGAGTAAAAGCCTCCCTCCGTTACCAAATACGGAGTATTTGTCTTTCTACAGATTTCAACAAGTGACTAGGTACGGAGCAAAATGAGTGAAGTGAGCGTAGAGGCATAGGGATATTGTAGAAAGGAAATCCTCGCGATCCATCATTCCCCATCTCGGTCAGAGAGAACTATTCAACTAGTCTTCGCAGTGAAGTGACAATACACGCTGCAGCAGATGGGACACGTAATTAATAAGTTGAACCAGTGTGTTGGTGTTACTAAATCAGCCTTACCCAGTACTGCCATCATGTTTGCCAGTAGAGCACGCTTCCACAAATACGCCTACGCACCTGTGTCCTCCATTAACTGGCATATGGGCCCTCTTGTGGTAGACCCACATGTCATCGGTGTAACTATTTACACTCCGGAGGACGGTGCCTATATCCTGGTAGTAGTACTAGTAGAATTGAGATTTAATGAACTTTCTTCCCCGTCTTCCACTCTTCTTCCTCCTCTCTTCTTCTTCCTCCTCTCTTCCCCATTGTCGGCCGCACACATTTACCACCGCTCACTGCTCGCCCGCCCGCGCCATCTTCCTTGGTAGCTCGTATGTACCATATCCCCCCGCTCACTGCTCGGCCACACGAGGAGAAGCTTCTTCGCTCGACCGCCCAAATCCACTTCCCCGCTAGCTCGCAGGCACCGAAAACCCCAATGGCAGAACCGACTGACACGCAGAGCCGCGATTGGAATTCCCTCCCCGATGTTCTCTTGGAGCAGATCTGTAGTCATATGGACCTACTCAGCACCGTCTGTCTGGCCGCATGCTCGGTGTCTTTGTACCATCTACTCGTCCGCAACCGGACGGCTCTTTTCAAGACACCCTGCTTGCTGATGCTCGATCCTCGCAGGTGGCCCAGACACCGACTTGATGATCCTACGGAGGTTGTCCTGGTGCCCCTCGACATGCTACCACTACCCGTCCACCTGTCCTTCATGCGCGGCCACTACTAGGCGGGCATGAAGGCCAACTGTATCGTCCTCATCCACCACACCGGTAGTCCGTGGCATCTCGTGGATATCTACACCCAGTGAGAGATCACCCTTCCATCGTTGGATACCGCCGACATCGAGCCTCGCGGCCCGCCGGACACTCCTGCCTACTACGCACGAGACGCGTCAAGCTTTTGGCTCGACCTCTGTTTGCAGAAAGTTGTAATCTGCGAAGTGCCCACACCATCAGAAGACTACATGGATTACAAGCTCATTGCCTTGTTCAACATGGGATTAGTCTATCTGGAATCCGATAGCCATACATGGTTATGGCTCATCATCAATCCTGTTGAGGCAACATTTCTGTCTGATGCTATAGTGCACGATGGCATCGTTTACGCGGTCGACGCACAGATTGGCTGCCTATACTGGTGGAATCTATCGTCGTGTAATTGTTCTATCTCATCTCATCTTTACCTTATGAATACGACTGCATGTTCATTTGTTACAAATTTAGAATGCATAGCATGTCTATAACCACATCATTGCTATATGTTCCTCTCATTTCCTAGATTTTTATGACCACACATGTTATTGTTAGAGTTGATATGAGAACAATTGGCATCTAATGATTGTTAGAATACATATTATGAGCATAAAATCATGATTGCTATATGTTACTCTCGTTTACAAGATTTTTATAACAACGCATGTTATTGCTTAGAGTTGATATGAGAATAGTAGTAGTAAGTGCTATGGTAGAATATGAGTAGGCGTTGTCATAGTTGTTTTCCTCTCATTGTTACATGATGTTTGAACCATGACATGTTGCTAGAATATGAAAGCCATTGGCTTATTTTTTTAACTTGGGGTATGATTATGACCACGACATTGCAATTCTCTGTCTATGATATGTGTCACTGTTATAATAATCTTAATTCCACACATAGTCTGAACATGATTGTTTATTTTTGTCCTTTTGGTCTCCAATTTGAATTGTTGCAGCAGACGCAAATGCGCTGGCCTTCATGATTCCAGGACCTGGAATCATACCAGCCGATGGGTGCTGGTTTATCGCTCGTTCAGCTAACGGCGGTCATTTAATGCTCATTCGCACATACCAAATTGACCAAACCATTACATCAAACCACATGCAGTACAATGCGTGGGGCGTTCGTGACATTGATGGCTATGGCTGCTTCGTGTTCGAGAAAGATCACAGCTCCATTGGGCCAGGCGTATTCAACTGGAGGCGGGTTTACAGCCTCGGCAACCACTCATTGTTCCTCGGGCTCAATTATCCGATCATCCAACCAATCATCGATCATATCACCGGCGATGATTACTGTGCTATGCAACTTCCATTCACGAGGGGGGCTGTGTTTACACATCATACCATGGGTTTCATGAATCACCATATCCAGAGATTCGTCGACACAGCTTGTTGCCAGGTAATCTTCAGTGTGTGAAAGGCATCAAGCTTCCATGCGATGGATGGCTTTTGCAAACCCGACATGCAGCGGTGTGGTTCATGCCAACAGCAAATATGCACAACTTGATTCGTGCTGATATCTAGACTGAGCCATGTATTATGCTGCTGTAGCACGACCCTCTTTTGTTGGATATTATGTACTGTTGTTAGTTTGAAGCACTCCTCTGGTTTGAAGGATAGATACCTTCCTGGGATCAAGTGCAACCTAACTCACCTGCGTAGGATGTACTGATAATGATGATGGAGATGTTGTGCAGAAGCCATATATATACATATATAACAGTTAGGATTCAAGTGCGTACTTGTTAGTTAAACCTATGTATAAATTGTGACACTAAATACGACTAGTAAGTAGTATAGTAGCAGTACTAGTATACGTCGGTCAAATTATTCATCATGTCCACACATTGAATTGACGTGACAACACGCTGCACGTGAGGTGACACAAGAATCCCGGCAGCGTGTTCAGGTATTCCGGACTTCAGATTTGGAGTACCATTTATCTGTCGAAATCTTTTTTTTTCAAGCGGAGGCAAAAGATTTGCCTCATCCATTAAATAAGAGGATAATAGAGTTTAGAGTTTTTACAAGCGCCCTTGCAAAACGGCATGGCAATTACTCTCGTACAACTGTCGAAGAAGCGTGAGTTTTTACTTTGTCGAAATCTTTCATCATTCACTTAAAATAGTCGATTGATCATACAATGAGTACCATATAACTGGAATTACCGATGCAAGTCGAAGAAGGATTGGCCGGTGCTGCCGGCTGGCATCAAGTTCGATCCCACGGATCAGGAGCTGATCGAGCACCTTGAGGCCAAAGTGAGTGTTGACAGCGCGAGATTTCAGTCTCTCATCGATTTGTTCATACCAACCATCGGCAGCGAGCACGGCATATGCTACACCCAACCTGAGAAACTTCCAGGTAAGACACCGATTGGCCGTCTACTTGCACAAACATATTCCATTGTTTATAGCTCTATTTTTCTTTTTAGACGCAGACCTGGTGAAACAATTACAATTTGACAGTTAATAAAAAGTGAAACAAGTGACTGCAACATGCCAAAGATGTTATGAAAATGCCAACTAGGTACACTAAAACCTGTATTCCACAATACTGCAGGTATCACACTGAGTGGCCTAAGGAAGCATATCTTCCAGCGCAATTCCAGGGCGTTCAAAAGGGGCACGTGGACGCGTCGCAAGATACAGTCGGAGTGTGGCATGCACGCGATGTGGCACAAGACCGGCAATACCTTGTCTGTGATGGTCAACGGCCGGCAGGCGGGCCGCAAAAAAGGTTCTGGTGCTGCACACCAACAAGAACTTCGACCAGCGGAGGACCAACTGGGTGATGCACCAGTACCACCTCGGGGACTTGGAGCAAGAGAAGGAGCGGGAGATGGTCCTCTGCAAGATTTTCTACCAGATGAACACTAGGGCCAGGAGTAGTTTGGTATTGGTAGTTGTACTACCTTGTCGTCCGCAAGTTGGTATTGTTGTTAACGATCTTTTGGTATGAACTTGCATTTGCTTCCAACCATCATGCCGAGGGTCGACGTGGATATAAAGCTGAATCATTTGTTTCGAAACAAATTCTCAGGCACCTGATTTTTATTTGATGGGTAGCATAAGCACCCGCCGTTCGAATTCCCAGTTCTGCAGTTTTTTTGAAACAAGTGCATGCACTTATTATCACGATAAAAAAATAATATTTGTGCTGCATCCCAGTTATCAGTCTATGCTTGCAGAATTCTCTCGTTTATAGAGCACGTATATTATTTTTTTAGGTCGAGCAAGTTTCAACTGGGTTGTAGACTGACCAAGGTTGGTTTTGTTTTTAACAGGCCCAGCCCATGACGACAATGGGGCACAAAGATCCAGCAGGTATCTACTGGCCTCTGGCCCACCAGCGTTAGTTATATTTTGTCTTACAACATCCGCAGGCAGTTTTTTTACTGAATCAAACACACAGCCCAGTTCTATTTTCCTCTTGAAACGCATGTCCTACATCCGTTTTCTAATCTCTACCTATAGTTTTACTAGTTCATATACACGTATCATTATATTGAAAACACATAAAATTCCCTTTTCATATTTACATCCTTATTTTTGTTGTTTTTTTCCACCTAGCGCTGATTTTTTCACCACTGGTTTTCCCTTAAACCAACTCAATTGTCCCAAGTCTTATTTGCTTACAAAAACAAAACGTTTTTTTTTGGCAAATCAATAAGTTCTTAAAAAATGTTTATCATTTCGGGATTACAACAGTTTGGACTCCACCGTAATATGCAAAATAAGGTTGAACTTTTTGATCGTGGTCCTGGGCAGAAAATGGGCTGTAATAAATTACTTAAGAATTAGCAAATGGGCTGCAAATTATAAAAAATAGCAAATGGGCTGCAAATTGTAAAAAATAGCAAATGGGCTTTATGTTGTCTGCCACAAATTTGGAGGCTGGCTTGTGGGCCTACTAAGTTCATGCGTACACAAGGTTTCTTAAAAAAGAAACTTAGTCAACAATCGACTCTACCAGCGTCAGGCCGTTAGATGTCAATCTAACGGCAATCGTGCTTCTTCAGTCTCTGATCTTCCTGTCCCAGCCGCCCAAACCAGCGCCGTCGGAACCGCCTGCTCCCGCCTCCCGTGGTCGGCAGTGCTGCCGGGCAGGCCTCACGGCCCCATCATACTCGCATCCCCTCACCCACACCTCCTGTTATTTTCCGGCGAGGGCAGCCGAACTAGTCAACCCTCGTACTCTCCACCGCGTGGGCAGCCACTTGCGTGTCTTCGCCGGCTCCCTGTCATTCCCTTCCTAGGCCTCGCCGTCGTCCACCGCCCTGGTGCTCTTGGCGCGGTGTGGTCAACGATGTCCATCCAACGGCGTAGTGCTTCTTCAACCTCTGGTCTTCTTGCCCCAGCCGCCCAAAGCAGCGCCGATCGTGCCGCATGCTCCTGCCTCCCATGGCCGGCTGTGCTGCCGCGGAGGCCTCACCGTCCCCATACTACTCCCATCGCTGGCTAGGCCATCCCTCCACTCACCCACTCCCCCTGTTATTCTGTGGCGACGGTAGCCTCACACCGCAGCCGAACCAGTGAACCCTTGTACTCCTCTCTGCGTGGGCATCCACTACCGCGTCTTCCCCGGCTCTGCGTCGTCCCCTTCCTAGGCCTCGCCGTCGTCCACCGCCCTGGTGCTCTCGGCGCGGCGTGGTCAATGTGGTCAACGACCGACTTCCATCGGAAGAGTACTGTACGTGGAGAGGCCGACAGCTGGGTCCACGACAGCCGCAAGGAAGTGCCTCCTTATTACGCGCAAAATAATTATTCCTCCACCTGATAGCACGGACCCACCGGACGGGCCACCAGTATTTCGCGGAAAAAATGTTTCCCCCCTGACTGTTGTGACCCACTGGACGGGCCACCGTATTTCGCGAAAAAAGACGTTTGCCCCTGACTTCTTGGACCCACCGGACGAACCACTGTATTTCGCGAAAAAACGTTCCCCCCGCTATCAGCTCGGACCCACCGGAAGTGCCTCCTTATTACGCACAGAAAAATGAATACTCCCCCTGCTAGCTGGGACCCACCATGGTGGGAGGCTGACTTGTGGGCCTACTAAGTTGACGGGGACAGAGGGCTTTGTCAACTTAGTCAATATGAACGATTCTAGCTCCAGTGACTGTATGATGTCCATCCAACGGCCGTCGTGCTTCTTCAATCTCTGCTCTTCCTGCTCCAGCCGCTCAAACAAGCGCCGACGGGACTGCCTGCTCCCTCCTCCCCGCGGACGGCTGTGCTGCCGCGCAGGCCTCACCGCCCCACCGTACTCCCATCGCTGGCCTAGCCATCCCTCTACTCACCCACACGGCCACACCTGCTGTTATTCTCCGGCGAGGGCAGACGAACCAGTAAACCCTCGTACAATCGTACTCCCCTCCGCGTGAGAAACAACTGCCGAGTCTTCCCTACCTCCGTGTCGTTCCCTTCCTAGGCCTCGCCGTCGTCCACCGCCCTAGTGCTCTCGGCGCGGCGTGGTCAACATGGTCAAGGAACGGCTTCCATCAGATGTGGACTGTACGTGGAGAGGCTAACAGCTGGGTCCACGGCCGCAGCAAGGAAGTGACTCCTTATTACGCACAAAATAATTATTCCTCCACCTGACATCTGGGACCCATCGGAAGGGCCTCTGTATTTCGCGAAAAAAACGTGCCCCCAGCTGACATGTCGGACCCACCAGCTATCTTCGCACGCAAGGAAGTGCCTCCTTATTACGCACAAAAAAATGAATACTCGCCCAGCTAGTTGGAACCCAGCATAGTGGGAGGCTGACTTGTGGGCCTACCAAGTTGATGGGGACGGAGGGCTTTGTCAACTTAGTCAATATGAACGATTCTAGCTCCTGATACCGTACGATGTTCATCCAACGGCCGTAGTGCTTCTTCAACCTCTGGTCTTCTTGCTCCAGCCGCCCAAACCAGCACCGGTTGTGCCGCCTGCTCCTGCCTCCCATGGCCGGCTGTGATGCCGCGGAGGCCTCACCGCCCCCTACTACTCCCACCGCTGTCCAGGCCATCCCTCTACTCACCCACACCCCCTGTTATTCTGCGGTGACAGCAGCCTCACACCACAGCCGAACCAGTGAATCCTCGTACTCCTCTTCGCGTGGGAATCCACTGCTGCGCCTTCCCCAGCTCCGAGTCGTCCCCTTCCTAGGCCTCGCCGTCGTCCACCGCCGTGGTGCTCTCGGTGCGGCGTGGTCAAGGTGGTCAAGGAATGACTTCCATCGGACATGGACTGTACATGGAGAGGCTGACAGTTGGGTCCACGGCCGCCGCAAGGAAGTGCCTCCTTATTACGTGCAAAATAATGATTCCTCCACCTGACAGCAGGGACCCACCGGACGGGCCACCATATTTCGCGAAAAAAACGATTTGCCCCCCTGACTACTGGGACCCACAAGCTACATCTTCGCACGCAAGGAAGTGCGTCCGGGCAAAAAAAAATGATTCGCCCCCCTGACTGCTGGGACCCACCAGCTACATCTTCGCACGCAACGAAGTGCCTGACAGTCGGGACCCACCTGGTCGAAGCATACGTAGCGTTGTCATTCTAGTCGCGAACGTGTACGTACATAATGGTCGATGTAGAGGCACGCACTTGTCGTAGATGTAGAGGCGCGCACATGTCGTAGTAGAGGCGCGCACGTAGCATGTACACGTACGTACAGCGGCAAGGGTGCAAGAAAGAAAATACGGCCACGTACGTACATACGGGCAGGGTCTCGAACGCCTACTCGCGCATACGTACATGGCTGGGTCGGAACGGAGAAAAAACATCATCGTCGTGTTCATGGGGAGGCAACGGAATGCGTCGTGTTCATCGGGAGGCAACGGAACGCGTGGGAGCCAACCGACTGGGTCGGAACGGAATGCGTGGTCGTGTTCATCGGGAGGGCTTGGACGGAACAGGCGATGGAAACGAGGCCTGGCATACCATGCAACGGAGGAAGCGGCCTTGTGTTTGACCGGCCACGTTCGAAACGGAATCCTGTTCATCGGGAGGGGTCTGGCGTACCGCAAAACGGAGGAAACGGACCTCCTACAGTCGAAACAGGGGTCCTGTTGATCGGGAGGGGTGTGGCGTACCGCAAAACAGACGAAATGGACCTCCTACGGTCGAAACGGGGGTTCTGTTGATCGGGAGGGGTGTGGCGTACCGAAAAATGGACGAAACGGACTTGTGTTGGAGCGCTACGGTCGAAACGGGGGTCCTGTTCATCGGGAGGGGTGTGGCGTACCGCAAAATGGGACTCCACGGGATACTGTTCATCTCCACCATCGACCTCCTCCAGCCTCCACGGGCTACCATCG